>NC_073692.1:347350016-347375016 GCF_029784155.1 Uranotaenia lowii | reverse complement strand
TGACAATTTCAATAGTCAATGCTAAAGCCGCTTCAAGGTCTAAAGTTGAACATAAATTTAATCAACCTTTGATCGATGATGATCTTCAGTTTTTGATACGACTGAAATATCGCCGTACCACGTTTCACGCCAATATTAACGAACTAAAGATCATTATTTGAAATTCATTTATTACAACCATCAAAAAGAGATAAAACGTCATTTAAATTTAATTCGTTATGAAAATTTTTCAAAAGGAGAGGACATAGAACCCTACTCAAAGCCATTTTCTAAATTCACCAAAATTCTGGAAAAGTCCCAGAAGCGAATTCATTTTTCGAAAAATGAAGATAATTTTTTTTAAACTAATGCAGCAAAAACTCAAAAATTAGCCCATCAATTTGAGGCTGCTCATAATTTTGATTTAAACGTTGTAAGTCCAATAAGTGCTCAAATTTTCGTAGAATTTGATAACATTTTTTCTAATCAAAATGTAATTGAAAGTTCTTGCGAGAAAAATATTTATACCTACATAAAAAACCTTAGTCTAAACTTAAATTAATGAAAACAATAATTAAAAATATGAAAGCTCCGAGGAAAGATGGGATTTTCTTTATTCTGATTAAAAAGTTGCCTGAAAGCACTTTAAACTTTTTAGTAAAAATTTTCAATACATGTTTTCTCTAGGCTTATTTTCCCAATAAATGGAAAAATGCCAAAGTAATTCCAATTTTAATTTCTGGATAAAAATGCTTCAGAGCCTTCAAGTTATCGACCAATTAGTTTCCTTTCTGCTTTAAGTAAACTTTTTGAGAGAGTTATTTTGAATAGAATGAAGAACACAGAAGTCATCAAAATACTAAAATGCGCATTAACAATTCTGCCATTGCGTGTTTGAATTGAATCCCGACTGAAATACCTTTATTTTCGGTATCCTACCGAACATGTATGCTTAAATATTTATTTATTTATCTATTACCTAGGCACACACCAACGAGAAGGGCTGTCTAACATCGACCCCTATTAACGCGTGTCTGTCTACTGGTAGCCAGAATAAAAAAAATGCTTCCCCTCAATTTTCCTATGCTATGACTAAGCTCTAAATAAGATTCTACGGCAATAATGCCATAAACAGCACCGCTTAGATGAATATTCCGGAGTGGGAGGTTCAACCTGACTGGATCCGATCGGAACCTGACTGACTCATCCTGGCACTGCTGTTGTGGTGTTGTTTCCTGTTTGCGTTGCACCACCATGGTACATATCATCGCCCCAACCAAACCAAATGCCATAGACAACGGCGACGACGCCCTGAACCCACCGCCATTCGCCGGCATCGGCATCGGTGCAATTCTCTAGCCGGGCGTCTCGTTGATTGGAGGCAAACAAATCGCTTTGATGATGAGCATCGATGTGATGGTCTGACGAACCCCGACCTTTCGGGGTTTAGCTTTCCTGGGTGTGTATCTACACTTATGTGTACGTAAATCTAAACTGATCTCCACCCACCTTGCCACAAACATCTTCCCCAAATGTTGGTTTCAGAGGGAAACAGGACTCCCTCCACCCACCGAAGTCTTCGCCAGGCTGTTCGGAAGTGCAACAACACACCCTCAGCACCTGGGTATTGATTTGAGATGCCAGAAGGTACGTGACCGACCATGATGCTGATGCTCATCACTTAAATATCCTGGGGCCTGCCGACGACAATGATCATCCAGCTAGGAGATGCTATCGCTTCATCTAGGGTTGGCGATATGTCCTATAACTAGTCGTAACCTGCCCGAGAAGAACATTGACAATTTGGTTTTGCGCCACTTGAAAAGGTGCTTCTTTGTTGGTTTTCTCCCACTACATATTGGATACCGACTGACTACATGCACTTCCCGATTGTAGTCAAAGAAGGAAGGATTCAGATGGATGGTTATTTATAGGGTGATAGTTTAATATGTATGTATACGAAAGTAGGTACGTGCCCTTTGGTCAACACGATGACGGTAGCTGTTTGATGATAGTTTGTAATGGAATTAATTGATTAAAGACCGGTGGAAATACATTGCTAGGCAAGTGGAAATGGAAGTGCTACATTTGACATATAATGTAAAGTATGTATTGAGGTTATGTTTTATTTGAGGAAATGATTGGTTCGGTTGGCATGAGGTTGAGTTTGAGGATGGAGAAATGACCCACTCTTTGGTTCGGCGACGTTTTAAGACTACTCAATACAAAATAAAACAGGGCAGACAAATTATGGAAATAAAAAAATTGAATTTTTGTTATTTGGAATTGATGATGATTTTATATAACAAATACATTGAAAAAAAATATTTATAAGAAAGCATAAAAATCTGAATATGGTTTTTTAATCTTTGTCTAGTTTATCTCGATTTTCATTAGAGTATTAGACTGAGTCAATTTGGGTTATTTTTTTAATTTCTCAAGCCTTGGGGTCTTAAAAGCTTTGTTTTGGTTACTCGTCCATGATTTTTTGCAGAATTTTTGAATAACGTTTATATGAGTAAATTTTAACTTACATGTTTGTATGGGAAAATTGAATACTATGTTCTCGAGGAAGAATGACTCCGTCGCGAAAAAGGGGAACATGTCCAACATTTTAAGAAAATGTCTCACCGTTCCGCTTTCTTCTCAAAATGTCCAGCATTTCCTGCGAAAACTTTTGTGATAGACTCAATCATCTCCGGTTCTACCACTTCAAAATAGTTGGTCCGTGCTTGATGAAAACGCTTCTTAAAAAATCTCTCTTCGATCATTTTCAACTCATGTCGTTTTTTCTAATCCTCATTTTCGCATTTATGATTTAAAAAAGTAGAAATGTTATTACTCAAAGAACATGACATTTTCCGATAAGGTTGTAAAAATTAAATAGGTAACAATTTTATGAAGTTTCACTTACTCATACTGAAAAAAAACCTAAACTTAGTCTCAGTTTATTCATTGGTTCACAACAGCAAATCATTCAAATATACTCTCAAAATTAGAAGCGTTTTTTTTTTTTCAAAGTTATTACTAAACAAGATTAAATCTCTCGTTTAGTTCTTAGCATTTAAGTGTGCAGAATATTTTCCAGACATTTCCGTACCAGGCGAATTTGAAATATCTTAAAATCAGGCAAAATTCGAACATCTGGTTTCAAAATTTTCAACCCAATATCCAGGCAATATCCGTGCAAATTTGGTCAAAACCACGAAATTATTCAATAAAAAACAAAAAGAATAAATTATATTTTTACATAAAATCACATCAGCAGATTTTAAATCGTATTTTAGGCTTCCGAAAACTGGAATTTAGTGATGATTTAGATTGATCTTGCACAAAAAAAATACGTTTTTAGACACATAAATAGAAAATTATAATAACTCGATTTAAATTGTTTTGCTCAGTTTAGGAAAAAAAATGAACAAAAATGTGCAAAATCCAGACTTTTTCTACGAAATCCGGGCAACCGGGCCGGATCGACAGGTTTTTTCTGTCATCGAAAAATTAAAGAAAAATTCAAATCCCGGAAAATTGACTGAACTAACAAATCAAGTAACGGAAACGGATCTCCCGGAAAGCAAACAATCTCCCCCCTCCAGAAGTAGCTGTTTTGCCGAACCGCGGACTCCTTTACATCTATAGATCCTATAGGATTGGCATTTTTGGTGAGCCCGTTCCTTTATTTTACTCTATTTATACTTTCTATTTATACTTTAGTTAGTTTTGCAGTGTAAATTCATTTGAGTAAAATTTCTATTTTAAAAATTTTGATTTCCGTTCGTGATCAAAAATTTAAATACCTGCTGATATGAGTTTTTTTTGGCAAAAACTTAACGTAAGATTTGTAAACGTTTGAGTGCATGTCATAAACATGAGGCCGCTTTAAAACACGATTGCTGTTATTTATTTTAACTATCGCTTCGCTTTCAATGTAAGGTTTTGCCTATAACAAATGATAGTTTATTTTCTAGGTTTAATGTAGGTTCAATGTGGCCAGCGTATAGGGACTTTAACACTAGAAATCTTTTGTAATTTTTGTGGATTACTTCAAATGTGTCATACGGTAGCAACCTCGAATGTTTGTTTTATTATTCTCAAATGAACGATAATCACAATTTTGGTGTTGTTTGTAACCAGGTTTTGCTAGGATTTTTTTCGTAGATAATCTTCGAATGGTGTTTCAGGAAAGCTTCGAATTGATTTAATCGCATCTTAAAACTGTAAAAGTAGAGGAATGATGGTATCCTATTTATCTCTTATATCTTGGCGTATCTAAATTTTAAATTCAACTGTTAGATAGTTCAAGTAAATAAACTAGGTTGTTATTGAATACAACCGTTTTCTCGTGTTTTAAAGCAATATTATTCAAATTTTTCCCATGTGTCCAGATTTCATTAAATATTTCGAATTATCGCGATGAAGAAGACCTTATTTAGTTTTTTTTACTTAAAATTGTAGCGGGCTTGAAAAAACGATAGAGTTATGCGAAAGTTGGCCATAAGTTAAAAACAGTTTTCTCTGTTACATGAAAAATATACGATTTTTATACAAAAAATGTCGAAAATTTCATTTTTCTTTAAAGTGCTTAAAAATGTTGCAAATAATAGTGATGAATTCTAATATTCAAACGATGCGTTTAAATCCAATCTTTTCTTAGTTAATATATTAGAAGTGGTTTATAGTTAAATTAGTTTATAGTTGGCGTTTTACACAAACAATAGGAGTACAGGAGAATATTTGGTTTATTTTTTAAGATCACAACACAGTCAAAAGTGTCTCCAGATCATATCCTTTTGCCCACTCTCCTTAACAAAATTATTTGATAGGATGCAGAGGTGACCTCGGTCCTAAAGCGCAAAGTTATACCTTTCATCCCTTTCTCTATTTTTCCCAACTATCTATTGTCTACTAGGACGTGGCCGGCGCCGTTATTGACGATCAAAGAGAGAGCATAAGTTTTGTACAATGAGAATGAGCTACTAACCCTAAGTACCATTCTTTTGACCTTTGTACAAAATTGATGGCCTCGGTCAATCACGGAGTAGCAACCATTGGCAATGTGGAACTTGTTCTACTGAGCCACGCCTGCGACTGTGGAGTTCGAAATGCATTAAAGTGATTTTAATAGTAAAGTTGTTATAAGCCGTATAAAAATATGATTTTAATTAACAAAATAAAAACTTGATATGAAGCATTTTCGAATTTCATAGTTCAAGGTGGATGTGAGTAGTCAACCAAGCTAAGCTAAGCTAAGCTAAATCCAGGCAACCGGGCCGGATCGAATTTTTTCTACATTTTGTGTCAAATATCTAGGCAAATCCGGGCAAGACCGGACAAGCTTATCTTCATCACCATAAAAAATTGGATAAGTTGAGGGTTCTTTGAACACGTTCTAGCGATGTTAATATTTTTCTTTTGGAGAAAATATTCTTCAAGTTGCTTCCAAATCATGATGGCTCAAGATTTTTCTCCGGGATCCTAGCAGAATCCCTTGAAAGTAAACTTAAGGAAAATGTTAAATTCCGTATAAAATAGAACAGGAATATCGAATGGAATTTTTTTTTTATTCAAACAATAAATTTATTAAACTTGGTGGAGGATTAAAAACGGCTGTTTCCTTGATTTAGGGATTTTAAATTACTCTGAACTACAATATTATCGACTGAAGTGTTTACAGTTAACAAAGATGGAAATTTTCTTGAGAGATCAATTTTTTAAACAAATTTCATTTGTTCATATTTCATATCTTTCTATTAACCATTTTAGCTGAACGAAAATATACATGTATGGGAATGATAATAAAAAAAAGGGTTTAAGAGTGCCCGAAATGTCCCGCTTTATTCGGTGATGTCCAACTTTTTTCGTGAAATGTCCCGCTTTTTTCTAAAAGTATCTGGTACCTAAAGTCTGTTTCACATAGAATCTGGTCGCATCTTTTCATTTACTGCAGCGCCCCTAGTTGTCACATCGCGAATCTATTGACAGTGTTTTGATCCGGATGGTTTGTTTACTGAGTGGTGAAAATTTCATCAAGATTGAAGCAGTCAGTCAAAAGTTATCGACGATGGAACGCGAAAGGCGAGAGAAAATTCTGCACACTCACGTAGAGAAACCGACGTGGTCAGGGGTAAAGCTCGCGAAATTCTTGAAGTATCCAAAATTCGATGCTGCAACGTTACCGGGAGACTCTTACGGTGGATCGTGCAAAACAAACCAGGCGTTAAAGTGGAACACATGACCGGAAGCTGCGAGGAAAGGTAATTCGATCAGTTCACAATAATCCTGGAATCTCCTTGCGTGATTTGGCGGAAAAGTTCAAGACGAACCACAGTACAGCTCGACGAATTTGTTTGCGAGAAGGCTTGCGGTCGTATCATACAAGCAAACACCTCGACAGGACGCTGGAACAAAAATAGGTTGCCAAAACCAGGGCAAGGAAGTTGTACGAGAAAGTGTTGACCAAGTGCAACGGATGCATTTTGATGGACGACGAAACTTACGTCAAAATGGATTTAGGAAAAATACCCGGCAACAAATTTTACCTAGCGAAGCGTAAAGGGAATGTTGCTAATTGCGGGTAGATTCAAGTTTGTTTTCGTAGATAAATTTGGCAAGGGATCTGTAGTTGTGGGAAGAAGACTAAGATTTTCATCACTGGGGACACAATGAATGGAAATATTTACAAAGAAGAATGTCTCCTGAAGAGGGTTTTGCCATTCATTCGGTCCAACAAAGGTCCGGTGAAGTTCTGGCCGGACCTGGCAAGCTGCCACTACAGCCGGGATGTCGTGAAGTGGTATAAGGAGAATAAGATCGATTTTATTGAAAAAAGTATCAATCCAAACTGTCCGGGTTTTCGTCCCATCGAGAAACATTGGGCAAACTGAAGAAATGTGGCAGAAGCATGAAAAAACCCGCTCAAATGGAAAAGTGGTGGAACAAGATGGCGAATGAGGTTACCAGCAGTACTGTGCAGAAAATGATGGATGGTATCACAAAAAAAGCTCGAAAATTCATCCGAAAAGCGGACGAATGATTTTTATGTATTTTTCCTTAAAGTGCAATAAAAACCCTACATAATGACATTTTTACTTTTGTTGTACGGTATTTCTTTGCCGAGAAATATTTTTTTTTATCCGACCAGATTGTATGTGAAACAGACTTTAAGCAAACTCTACGGGGTTAAAATCACTTCAAGAAAAAAAAAATGGATGAGTTTGAACCAAAACGAAGCTTCTGGTTATAAAATGACCCACAATCGACCGACTCTATTCGAGTATGATAGTCGCATGTTGTGGAACCTGTACACAAACCTAGATTCTAGCGTTGATTAACCCTTCATTTCATGATTTTTTATTTTTATTTAAAAATCATTTGAAACAGTTGGAAATGACTGGAAATGACATCAAGAAAAAAAATACGATTTTTCACTTTTTCCATACATTAATTGTAGCAAATTTGTAACTTTATGAAACGAAGGGTTAAGTTTGAATGTTATTTGAAAGACAATAACAAAACACATAAAGGGCCTATAATGAAAAGCAAGGCTAATTGCATTTTTCTGCTTGAAAATATAATGAGCTTGGTTATCAAGCTTGGTAAAATCTGACTGTCTTAGAAAAGTTAAAACAAAATATTAACGTGGGATAGCCTTTTCCTTCACCTGTTAAACATTTTTATGTATTTTATGTATTTTTTATATATTTTCAATGTTCCTAAATAATATGGAGACCAAAGCAGACATTAAGAGGCGCCATCTGATCCGTTAGAAAAAAAATACATACAAAGGAACTCTATGGTTAGGTCTGTCAGATGCAAGCAACACTGTCACTTCCGTTACAAATCTCTAGCGCAACATTTCATAAGGGCGAAAGTTCCAAATGTAAACAAATCGTTGTACTTTCATTGAATAACGCGGCTTGATTTTAAAGTCACTTAAAATTTTCAAAAAATTTATAAAATTCAATTGGGCGAGCTACCTATTACGCATTATCGTTGGAACGCACGCCAGTTCAATTGGACGAAACTCCCAGGCGTAACTGGCGTCAAAAACGAAGAAGGATGAAAATCGCCAGTTTCTGGAATAACGCAACGGAAAATATGTTGATATATACCATGTTCTATTTTGAAACGAGTTTGTTTTACACGGTTTTCTTAAACGATTAAAAAAAGACGATTTTATTTAAGGTCCTTGACATTCTCGCTTTTTACAAAGCCACTCTTGAGTGGTCAATTTATTCAGCGGTAGCTTCTCCACCGAATCATGGTCAGTTAGAGACTCTGCGGAAGTTCTGGAGCAACCGTAACAGAAAACAATATCCAAAACAAATCTTTGAGCTCCCCGATATCCCGATCTTAGAATAGTTCATCAGGTTGAAAATGATCAATATACAGCTCAATTTGGCCACTATACTCAAAATGAGCAATGATTTTTTCTTGATTGTTTTGAACCTTTTTTGTATCGCACTTTGGTTCAAATTGTTGAAAAGGGGTTGATTTTTTTAAAATAGGATTTAATTTGGTGTTCTGAATTTTCAAACGCGTTTTACTCGTTTCGAGTTAACTGCTAGTTTTGCCTTTGGAAAAGTTACGCAAAATCTGTTCTAACAATTTATAAACAAACAAATTTGACATATCTTTTGATCGTTTGGAATGACAGTGGCGGATAAACGAAAATTCCAATCGGCACACAACGCCTCTTTACAAAACAAAATTGTCATGTCAGTCAAATCGGCAGTCGGTTAATACTGGTTTCTTCTAAATTTTTGAAATATTATTCAATGTACCATTTTTGATGTTCCAGGATATGGTAACCCTAATGATGATGGATCTGCGACTGGCGAATGTTGTCTTATTAAGGACGTTTTGACTTCGCAGTCAGTTGAGATATTATTAAAAACAGCACATTTACTCAATGTCCAACGTTTCGGCCATGATCTTGGGCCTCATCAGGAAAAATATACAATTTATTATAATCGGAAGAATATGTTTGCTGTTTTAAATTTGAACTTAATCGTCTTACAGAGTAAGTACTGTTTGTGTCTGTTTGATTTTTAAAGGCTGGGTTGATGTTGATTTTCCGAACATATTTTATATTTTAAGTAGTCATTAGTTTTAATTTGATTTTGTTTTATTGAATTTTGTGTATATACCAGGTTGAATAATAATTTAATCACTAGATTTAATTAAACTAACCACTTTTCGTGTCTACCTCAAAAATGTCTGTCTCCTAGCGATCACTTAAATAACTTTTATATTTATTGTCTGCGATTATAGAAATTGTAGTTGGAAAATTGTGTAATTGTGGAATTTTTGTTTACGGAACCAAGTTGGAAAGTACATCTAGGTCAATGAGGATTACAGCAAGCTAAGCACTTCCATTTTTGGGTGACAGAAAGAGTTTGGTGAGCTCTTTCCAATTCGTATATTTTCTTCTCTTTCTATCTGCTGTTAGTTAGGAACGATGTTGCTGCCCTAAATACCATAGTGGTGAAAAGCAAAAGCTCGTATGATGAATGTCAAAGTTTCATTGCGCGTTTCCACAATTACAAAATTTACCAAATTTGACAGTAAATATTTTTTTTGTTTATTCCCGCAGGTATTGCAGTTTCACTTTAAATTATTCTGTTGAACAAGCGATACGAATATCCGATGCCTAGAAATTGTGATTTTAAAATGTAAACATTTAAATTGGATTATATACTGTTTTTTATCTATTGCCGTTTTTCTAAATACTTAACATATAATATTTCATATATTTCATCTTGACTGTATTGAATTTTAAACATATTTTAATATTCTTAAGAATTCCATTGAGGAATGAGGATACTTGATCCCAGGGGATACTTGATTCCTCAGCTATATCTAGAAACTAGGATATCATACATAGACTAAATGTTCTAGAAAAAAAAATGCCAGATAGAACAGAACAAGAAACCTGTTCTGTTATGTGAATGTTATGTGATGTTCACTTGATCCCTCGAATCCAAAAAAAAATAGATTGTCTTCTGAATGGATGTTGATCATTGCTAAGCTCGAATTTATTAATATTTACCCAATGACTTATATTTATCTAATAATTTCCTATTAAAAAGGATTCAGAAAAGTGGTATTATCTGATTTTTTTTCAGGGATTTTCATCCTTTATCTGAAAATAAGAACATTGCGGCTTAAAGTATGCAATGAATGTTGGGTAGTGAACAAACTTTTAAAACTTTTTCTGTCTGACATTTATAAACTATGAATTGGAAACTAATATGGCCAAAAGAGTCAATGGAATTTTTATATTTAGATTTTGCCAATTTTTTTTCCAAAGCTTAGGACACCCTGATAAAAAAAAAGATTGAAGGAGACAATAAAGGATCAAGTCCCCTTTAACTTTCAAAATATCACAATTTTTTAGTCCCACGAAAACGCTTCAAGTTCTTCTACGGGTTCATGGATCGACCTGACTTTCACAGCACATAAACTTGAAACTACATGCTGTCAGAAAATGCAAAAGATGGCGATCTGCAAAATATTTCCAAAATGATATACTGAAAATAAGAAAAAGGGATCAAGTATCCCTTTTTCTCCCCTATATATAAATGAATTTCAGTCTGTCTGTTTGTCTGTGCCCTATAGACTCGGAAACTAAAGAACCGATTTTCTTGAAACTTGGCAAGTTGGTGCTTTTGAGGCCAGAGAGCTCCTCTCTCTTACTGGAAGGAAGGAGGGGGTCTACAAAGCAAAAAATAAAGCGTTGTATAACTTGAGAATTGAATGGTTCGAAATGGTACGAAATTTGACAAGGAAGGGTATTTGTCGACAAGAAATATTTCTTTTAAATTTTCGGTATCCCTCCTTTTTCCAGAGGGGTAATAGGAAGGGGAGATGGAGGGTTCTTTTACAATTTTTAACATAACTCGAGAATAAGTCAAGCAAACAAAATTAGATTTGGCATGTTAGGGTATTTGGATACAAGAAATATTTCAATGATTATTAAAGACCCCTCCATTCTTCCAGTGGGAAAATTGAACGAATGAGAAGGGCTTCCATACAATTTTTATTGCAAAATTGGATAACAATTCGAGCAAATTGAACCAAATTGACTTGGAAGGATATTTGGATATGAGAAAAGGTTCTATGATTGGTTGAAACTCCGATTTGCATTGGGAGGAACTGAAGAGGGGAGGTCCATTAAAATTTTTGCAATACTCGATAACTGATCAAGCGAGGGGAATGAACTTTGGCATGCGAGGTTATTTGGGTTAACGAAATGTTCCCAAGATAGTTTGGGGCTCTTTCCAACATAGAGAAACATAAAGGGGGAGGGGGTTCCCATACAATTTTTTGCATTACTGGTGAAATAATCGAGCAACTGGAAATATTTAAATTTGACATGCGATGTTATTTAGATACGTAAAAAGACTCTATTGTTATGTGAGACCCTTCCCTGATTACAGTAAAAATCTGATTGAAGGAATGTATGGAGGTCGTGGGAGGGAATTTGGACCCATTTTGCGTTTATTTTTGTTTGATGTTGAAGCCAAGGTTCCATAGAAAGTTGCTTGTATTTCAAGTTTTTCGATTTGATTAATAATTGAGGCTCATGATTTTTAAGCATTTCTAAAAGGTACGGGAACTATTGCCACCCTGTACATTCAGTAAAGGGAAGCTTTCACGAGGCAGCCTTAATATTTGATAACTTTGCGTTCGTATTTTGACGTAATAAGCTATTTCAATCTTCAATTAATTTTCTAACTTCCTAAGCTAAAATTCCAACGCATATGCAAATTTCTAATATAGAACCACAAAAAATCCAATATATCTGAATCCAAATTCCAGATCCTTCCAGACATACAAACAGCCATTCTAGACGAAACCATCTGCCAACGGCCCATCAAATATCACTTGCTAAAGTAAAGTTTTTTCATATGCGCAAGTTTTCTTTCTTTTTTCCGAAGAAAATGTGTCCCACATGTGCTTCTGTGGGCGTGTATCTGTGAGTGGGTGTGAAAAATAAAAGAAAATCCATCCTATATGGTCCACTCCCGGAAAGTTTTTTCTCTGTTTCTTCCCACTTTCCCTCCGTTTTCCCTCGTCTTTTATCGAGCATCGACAAGCCGAAGATAAAGCTCCCCCAAATAAGTCAAACCGTATCTCAGGGACTCAACTTGGGAAAGATTTTTCGCATGAAATCGTTGTTGGCTCAAATGAAAAAAAAGTGAAATAACGGAAAAAAGCTTTTTCTTCAGAGGAAAAACAACGATGAATTCTCATGGAAGCACGTTTGCTTCACTCACATCGTTTCGTATGCGTGCAGCGTGTTTTTCCATCGTCTGTAGTAAGTGTGTGCCAGAGAAATATGTAAGTAACAAATAGGCTAGAACACCCTAGCCCCGGAAGCTGCTGTTTTATCTGAAGGTAAATTGGCTTGAGGGTGGCTTAAATTCAAATTTCTAAGAAAAAACTTCAATTTTGCCATTTCATAACCAAAAAGTTAAAGTCAAAGTTGTGACAATTTGTGAATTTTTGTTATGATAAAATAACTCGAAAAAAAGGAATTTGCTCCTAAATGTAGGCTAAGACACCCTACCCAGAAACTGTGCTTAGACCGCTATTCTACATGTCAGCTTAAATTATTTCATATCTGAAGCCATTGCTTTCCGCCCACCATCCTTCTACTCCTGACATTTCTCTCATCACCTCCAGGCGCGTTGCGATGGATACCTACGTGAAATAGGCCCAAACCCAAATGTTCCTCAGGCGAGCTATTTATCTTGCTCAAGGAGATAAAACAGTGCAATGTGCCTGGGAAGGTCGAGTCTTTCCGGGAGCTTTGAATACAGATGATTTTGACACACTTTGAGTTCAGAGATTTTCTCCTACGGCAAGGTTGAAAATTTGTTTTTCCCTGGAGCTGTGCTTTACTGATAAAATTGCTAGCCAGTTTAGGTTACAGTTCAAAATCATAACAATTCCTAGAAATGTTTCGATCCTGGTGCTTTAGGGAGCTCCGAAAGCTTTGATAGAGTTTCTTCCAGTCTTCCATTGTCATGATTCAGACTCCTGATCCGGACTCCTGGTTCAAAATTCTATTTTGGAATTCAGATTCAGATTCCTGATTAAGAAAACAAAATTCAGATTGAAAATCTGCAGTCAGAACTCAAATTTTGAAACTCGATACTGATTCCAATTTCCGAACTAATTGTAATTCAGCTTTAGAATCCAGAATGTTAATTTAGACACTAAATCCAATTGTAATATCCTGGACAGAGTATCCGAATTCAGAGTCAGAATGCAGGTTCCAAAATTAAAACTCAGATATCAGGTTCAAATAATTTGAGTTAGTTCTAAAGCCGACTCACTAGCTTATGACGATAATCCTTTCAATTCATTCGCACCTCAGTGTGAAAAATAAACACACCTTTAAGCGTGTTCAGAAGACCGACATTGGCAAAGGAAAGCAGAAAATCTTAAAAACAAAACCTGAAATAACAACCGAATCTTCAAACCTTAAAGCATCTTGGTTACGTTGCAAGACGACCAGCATTGCCAGTCGGTCTGTCAGCCAGTCACCCAAAAGGTCTTCATTCCTGTGTTGTCATTATCGTCATCCCATTCATTGGAACGAGTCTTTGCGCTCCGTTTTACTTTTTGGTCCAGGTGTGAGATTCAAATTAGTTTACCTCAACACAAACGGGCCCGCTTTGTCGGGTCTCACACAGAAAAGGTCCTTTCCATCTTGGCAACTTATGGGCCGAGTTTTTTGGTGTGCCGCCTCCAGGCGTTGATTAAAGGATTTAGTCACTAATTACTTGAATATACACAAAAGGTGGAGGAAAATCAACCACCTTCTTCTGCTGATTTCAACCTTGCTAAGCCTGAAGGTTGGGAGAAAGAGCTGGACTGTACTGCGAGCGATAAGGCCAATGAAAGTTCGTAAAACTTGGTTTGCTCGAAGGCGAAGGAAGATTTATTTTTGAAAAAGGGGATTTTCAAAACATTGATAACTGTTGAGCTGACTTTTTCGGGCGGCTAATGAATTCAAGAATTATGCCTGTTAGATGTCGATCCAGCTCCTGGTTCTGGTTTTTTAGAACATTTAAACTTCACTCTAGCCTTTGATGATGCATTTTAGCCAACCATATTTCAAATTAATTGCTGCAGGTTGTTTTCAAACAACTAACAATTACAAACCTAAACAAACTGAATACGGACCTCAGGAATGAAGTCACTACTGAACATGTATAAATTTAACGTTAAATTGATTACGTTAACTGAGATATGCAAGGAATTTTCAAAACATTGTTAAATTTGCTTTAACTTATAATTTTCAATATGATTTTCAGATGAGATTTAACAAAATCAATGCGAATATTGAAAAATTATTCAACCTGGATCCACAGGGTACCATTTAAAATCAAAACATTGAAATCTTCACCGGTTTCTCAAAGGGGCTAAGACGGCAATTTTGTCTAAGGAAAATCGCATATTGGATACGTCCTTTTGATAAAATTAATCGTTTTATTCTTATTTAGAGGTTAGAGCTGAGGCCTTTCGGTAAGCTAGTGTTCGAACTGTCAATATATGTTAATAGCGTATCCTATACTACTGCATTTTTTACGTCAATCGGCAGATGGAGGATAGAGCTAATTCACTAGACTGATTCGTTTTGTTTCATTTATGAATTTCTCAAACCCCTAGATCTAAAAAGTTTCGTTTTAGTTCAAAACTCATCCATGATTTTTTCCATAATTTTTGAGTAACGTTTACATGAGTAAATTTGAACATATAGGTTTGTATGGGAAAATAGAATATTTTGTACCGAAAAATAAACATCATTTTTGTTAGGTACTTCTGTGGAACCTGCTAATGATTTTTGTGCCAATTTAAAAATTCTCCAAAGGAAAATTTCCGCTGAACAACTTTATCAAAGATCGTACGATAAAGTTGTTCAGCGGAAAATTTCCTTTAGAGAATTTTTAAAATTTTCAAAAACTATAAGCACGATTCTATAGAACAAATAAAAATGACAAATACATACAAACCTAAATGTTCAAATTTACTCACGTAAACGTTACTTGAAAACTCTGCAAAAAAAAATGATGAATCAGTTTTGAACCAAAACGAAGCTATTTAGATCCCAGGGTTCGAGAAATTCAAAAATGACCCCAATTCGACTCAGTCTACTAAAAAACCACCAAAAAATATCCTCTAAAATCATCAAAAATAAGCCAGAACAGACTTCAAAAAAATTTTGTATTTTTTTATGATTCACTAAATTTTGAAAAATAGAATTATTTTGACTTTTTTCGTAAGCATCACTTTAAATCATTTTCAGCATTTGCTGGAGTTTCGAATTGCAATACAAAGATGTGATGTGTTTTTATAAGTATCATTAGTTCTTTTATTCTACCGAAAAGTATGATTTAATTTTAATGGATTCCATCTCATTCTATCTTCCATCTTGGTAATCCGTATTGAACAAAAGATGCGCATTGTGTTTTATCTAAAATATTTTAAATTATTTTGATGAAATATTGCTATGAAAAGATAATAACCCTTCATTTCATGATCATTTATTTTTCCTTAAAAATCATTTTAAAGAGTGGGAAATGATGAAAAGCATTAAGAAAAAATAAATAAATAAAATACGATTTTTCACTTGTTGTAAATTAATTGTTGAAAATTTGTTACTTTATGAAACGAAGGGTTAAGAAAAAACTACTTTTTATAGGACCACCAAAACAATTTGTCATAACAGTTAGGAAATAATTTTCCAATCTCGGAAATCTAATGAACCATCTAAAATTTTTCCACTTAAGGGGGGGGGGGGGGGTAGGGTCTAACACTTTCAAAAAATCGATTTTTTTATTTTTTTATTTTCTTATTGTAAAACATTTCAAGAATGTTGTGTCAAATTTTCAAGTCAATTGAAGCAAAACTGTAGAAGTTATAGGCCTTTATCTCCTCCTATCTAATACTGCAAGAAAGCAAGAGCAGAAACTTTAAACGCGTTTTTCTCGAAAGCACATTTTTAAAGTCCGTGGACATCGTTATTTTAAAACTACTTATCCGATTCTTTTCAAATTTGGAACATATTTTCTACATATAAAATACCAGACCCCAACGTTTTTCTTTTTTGATTTTTTTACTTTGGGGAGATTTTACAGGTGAAAAATGGCGGATTTTTTCGTGAAAAATCGTAGTTTTTACTTCAAACAGCCACAAAAATTTCATAAAAATATTTTTAAGTTAAATAAAAACGTTGGGGTCCAGAAAAACATCTATTAAAAATATTTTGCTCTGATTTTTTGACTTCAGATGAATCTGTGCTGAGATACAGTGTCCACCGCAAATCGTGTTTTTTAAAAGGCATCCTCGAAAGTGCTCCGTCACCGGCTCATTTTTCAATATTTTTCTACGAAAAAATTACTAAATGTTCTTTTAACAATGCCTTGTATAATGCAAAAAAATTTAATACATTTGTTTGAACGATAGCTCTAGAAAAAAAATCGTGAAAATGGTGTTTTTTTTATACCCGTTAGACCCTACCCCCCCCTTAAATGACCGCCTTTGGTAGTTGTAAAAGTTTGTGCAAGACATAAAATGCATCAAACTTAAGTGAAATGCTATCCACTGCACTATGTGGCAGTTTCATATAATGAGGTGGCCACAAGTATTATTTGGTGTTTTGGACTTTTTTGTAAATTTTGAAAATTTTGTATGAAAATGACTATTTTAACTAATTTTAGATAAATTCATACAAAAATTGTTTTAAAACAACTTACAAAGTAGAATAATTGGTTTTATTTTCGATCCTACTTTTCATTGCTTTTGAAAGCCGTTTATTGGACTAATTGATAATTAATAATAAATATTATCCAAATATTTCATGTAACTCAAGAGAATAATATGTGAAATTATTAATTACACTAGTTTACAAAATTTAAAAAAAAACCGTGAACTTGATTGAATGGCCAATATTTTCAATGTAAAATCGGACGCTGAATCCGAAAATTAAATTCAAAAAAATCTCAGTAGAACCGTTTTTGAGTTATGCTCCAAATATGAAATTTTGAAAAAATAAAAAAGTTCTTGTACTTAGATGAAAATATCTCGGACGGCATAACAGTCATTTGAAATCCCTCTTTTGCATATTGAAGGTAAATAAATTTTCTATCGATCATCTAAACACTATTTTTGCGTATGATCAACAGTATTGTTGATAATTGACTTTATGATAGGAAAAATAATAAAAAACAAAAACAATCGGCTTGTGATGAAAAAAGTTATTGATAAAAAACCAGTATTTTTCGTTCCTCCTGGGCAAAATAGCTTAAAATTTTATTCACGTTTGAGACTCAAGCAACCCCTCCTTATGGTCAGATCTTCCTGAAATTTGGCATGTAACCTTTTGGTAAGCTAATTAATAATTTTGACTTGGAGCGAGTGAGATTTATCATGTTTCATTCTTCCTATACTATGATAAGTGTACTGCAGTTCGTTAAATTATTAAAAACTACAAAAAATTCTGTTATGGTAAAGTAGCCATAACTTCTTCAATATTCAACCGATTTTGATAAATAACCACTTGAAATCTTTGTTTTAAATTGACATTCAAGCACAAAAGAAAATCAGATATATTAAATGTTACCATCGAGTCTAAAACTTTCGCTAAAACAAAATTTTCTTTAAAAAAAAAATGCGTTTTTTATTATTTTTTCTATCATAAAGTCACTTATATCAACAATACTGTTGATCATACGCAAAAACAGTGTTCAGATGATCGATTGAAAATTTATTTACCTTCAATATTCAAAAGAGGGATTTCTAATTACTGTTATGCCGTCCGAGATATTTTCATCTAAGTACAAGAACTTTTTTTATTTTTCCAAAATTTCATATTTGGAGCATAACTCAAAAACGGTTCTACTGAGATTTTTTTGAATTTCATTTTCGGATTCAGCGCCCGATTTTACATTGAAAATGACCTGTAGTTTACTAAGTTAAAAAATGCTGTAAACTAGTGTTATTCATGAGAAAAGATTTTTTTTGACAAATCAGCAACAACTTTAATGAGTTTCATACTCATCAATTAAATTAAAAATTGCTAAATATTTTCAGCTTTATATGACTTAAACTCTTAGAACGGTGCTTTTGGGTGCCTGGGAACTCTTTCATTGTATTTTAAGGACCTTTATCTAGATCTTTAAAGTTAAAGGAGTACACATAACTCCATTGTTAAGGTTGCCAGATTGTCCGGTTTTATCCGGGTTTGCCTGGATATTTAATACAAAATTTGGGAGTTGTCTGACCCGGTTGCCCAAATTTTCCCCATTTTATTTGGCTCATCAAACAAAAGAAAACTAATTGTGTTGTAATTTTTTTTAATGAGGCCTCGAAAACGAAATTTCTTGAGCAAGTTTTATGAAAATAATTATGAAACGTTTTTAAAGCCGAAAATACGATTGACAATCTGTCGATGAGTCTCGATGAAAAAAAAAAATAACTTATTGTTCTTGAATTTTGATGAGTAATTTCTGAGTTCTGATAAAATTTGCCCGGATTTTGCCCGATTTATGGGTCGTCAATTTTGAAATCAAATGCCCGGATTTCGCGAGGTTTTTTTTTTAAAATCTGTGTGTGAGTAGTGTGGTGGTATTTCAAATAATAATTGAATCATTTCAATTTTGGTTCTATTTCTTAGAAAAGTTCTCGCGTTGTGCAAATAATTGTATAGGTGCCTCTATCCTGGCATCAAATAATCACAGAACCATATCTCGAGCTTCTTCCCCTTTTCTATTTCCCCATTGGAAGGAGGCCGTGGTGCAAATATCAAAAGAAACCTTTTTTGTTCTTTTTACTCGTCCACACCAAATTTGGTTCCATCTATTCGATTTGTTCTCTAAATACGCAATATAAATTGTATGGAAACTTCATTCCACCCTTCCTATCTCCTCAATAGAATAAGGAAGGGGTCTCAAATAATCATAGATATGTAGTTTGCATTCAGATACCCTCCCATGCCAAATTTGGTCCCATTTGCTTGTATAGTTTCCGATTTATGTAAAAAAAATGTAAAGGAGCCTCTTCGCTCTTCCTATCTCCCCACCGGAAGGGGAGGAATATAAAAAATTCAAAGAAACATTTATCGTACACAAATAGTCTTCCATGCCAAACTTGCTTCAATTTTTTTCAATTGATTTGATAATTATACAAAAATGGTAAATGGAAACCCCACTCTCCTCTTCCGATCTTCCAATCTCCCTCCACCCCCATTCAAATTCCATGGAGATACAGACATTTCAACAGTAAAATTCAAAAACCTAAAATCGGATTTTATTCAGACACACAATTTAGTCTCATATTAAAATCGTACTATCAAATCACAAATTTAACTTCTATACAAAATTGAGCATCAAATTTCCAATAAGAGGAAAGCAGGAATTGTAAATTTTAAAATTCATATCCAAATGTTCATTTCACTCTCTTATATAAAGGAACACCAAAAAATCGTGTTCATAGAATTTTTCAAATGTATTGCGGATGAGAACTAAAAATTTAAATTTATATAATCATTTTAAAAAATAAAAAATTAAGAAACTTTTGACAAAAGTTCTTCTCAATGTGACAACAGTCACTTTCGAAAATAATTCTGAATGGAAATTAAATTTTCAAGACACAGAATCATAAATCTTATGTATAAAAATGGAGGCGTTTTCTTTGTAACATCATCACATATAAACGAACAGTCAGAATCAAGTGAATTTTGGTATCCGAGTGTTTTGGATCAGAAATGGTTTGTATAATAGTTTCGAAAATCTCACTTTTTATGGAAGGGAGGCTCCCATACAAAATCATCTTTTTTGCCTATCTTATATGCAAAAATGGAGGGGTTTTCTTTGTTACATCATCACATATAAACGGATAGTCGGAATAAAGTGAATTTTGGTATCCGAGGGTTTTTCCATTCCAATTTTTATGGAAAGGAGGCGGATTTACGAGCACGTAGAAGTTAAGAACGTGTAGATGGAGTTATACATTTATAACGATTTGATAATTTAAAGGTAAAACGAAGTTTACCGGGTCAGCCAGTCTGGAATAAAATAAGATTCAAAATGTTTAAATATTCATTTTTTGAAAATCCGTCAATGAAATTCGTAATTCAACTATAAGAGCGTTTTTTTAATAATAATAATTTATTAATGGTTATTCAGAAATTATATGCTGATTTCAGGGTATTCCCCACAGAAGAAGATAGTTAAATCAAAGAACATCAAAAGTAGAATCAAAAGAATGAAATTTCGGATAAATGAATTAGGAAAGTTTCAATAAGATTTTCAAATCTTAAATCCAAATGGTTAGAAAAATTCAATAGCGAACGGAACTCAGTTTTGCCGGTTGATCCTATTTAATCAACTATAGTTACCTTTTTTCAAAACTTAAAAGTGTGTAAAGCGTAAGCTCGAGTAAACTAACAATTTTAAAAAATTTTCTTCATTTCCTCACTTTTTCAAATTTCTGCAAATTTTCTTTCAAAAACTGGAAAAATTTCTGTTTGTGATTTTATTTTGACAAACTCAGGAGAAAGTTAATCTATCCCCCGTAAAAGCCGTTTCATTATTTGTTAATGAGGAGAAAATACTTTTCAAATACTCAAATACGTATCAAATACCTATCAAGTGCATTGCTGTAATTCGCTGGAAACTTCTGAAATATTTCCTTTATTAAATAAATAAGAGAAAATGATGTACCATAATCCGGGGTAAGATTGATCCCTTTTTTTCAATATTTTTTCAATTATTACTTCTGTTAAGGAGAATGTGACATGTTTCATATTTTTTTAAAGTATTGGACTCCTATGAACGTAAAACATGGTTGCAGATATTTATAAAACTTCTTTCAATTTGATTTCAAAATCGATTTCGTCTCTCTTTAGAATTTGATGCTTTGGGAATAACATTGATCAGTCTCTTTTTTGACAGTTTTAAAGTGTTTTCTTGATCATAAAGTATACATTAAACCTGCTGAATTTCAGTGTTTCTTGGTTTAGATTTCTTCGCGGTCCAAAAAAAAACAGCATCACGGTGCTTAATGTGTTAAGGTCGAACAACACTTTAAATCGAAAGATGGACAATGATGCTGCATGAATTTCGAATTATCACCAAATTCTGCTTAGATTTGTCTGGATTTTATATTGATAAATTGAGATCTAATGCCCTAATATTGCCAGGTAATGAGAAAATTTGTGCTGTTCACCCAAAAAATGGGGAAAAAATTTGCAATGCTTACTCTAGGGGGCCCCCTTTATTCATATTAGAGTGAAACTATTCGAAATATTATTTAAAAGGGCTACCTTATCTATTATATTAAAAAAAATTATTCCGATTTTCATTTTCTTTCCAAGTATTCTAGAACTCAAAGCATCATGCTTAAAGTAATGTTAAAATTTTAATTTCCCTCGGGGATCCCTAAGCATGGCAGCCCGGGGAAATTTCTCCACATTGCCCCCACCCCTCTACTGATAACCTCTCCGACACCTAACCAATAGGCTAAATCGACAAACGAAACAAGCCAAGCTGTAGCTCTATTATTCAGTTGACTTCATCGAGTTGAATTCGCTGCTAGATTCCCCGGCAGAAATTGATCATTATGCCTTCAATGAAAGTGCTCTGTTCGCCTCTAATGAACAAATTAAAGTAAAAACGCGTTTTAAAATTGATTAAAGTAAAAAATCAAAAATTTTATGATGTTGAAAATTGAGAAACATTGTGTTGATCATGTTGCAGTACGTACATTTCAGATCAAGATGATTTAAAGGTCATAAAATCTTATTTGTTGGTGCTCAAAAATTATAATATTTTCGTCACTTGAGATCCTAGCTGGTTATTATTTAATATTTCTGTAAAAATGAAAAGGATATTTCTTCTTTAGTGAAAAATTAATACTATGAGTAGTACGAAACAAGTCCTCATGAAAATTTGTTTAAGAAAATACGTACTTATGTAGAAAAAAGGAGTGCTCATTATGCCCTCATCTCCTCTACTTACAAATCAAAACAGCAGTTTATTCAGTTGTCCTAGTTTTACCTGAAAGAAAAAGTAGAAAAATTGTTAGTTTTTTTTTCTAAATGTTCTTGTTCAAAACTAAATTATTAAAAAACATTGAATGATTTCTGAAATGAATTGAATGATTTCTGAAATTTTCGAGCACCTTTTCAGTTTAATGCGCAACAAATCATGAACACAAATACCCAGTTTCCGAAACAGAACCCAAACAAAACCTCCGGATTTCCAATCCATCAAATTAAGAGGACTACATACATTGATTAATCCCCTATCAGTCCCTTCATCCTTGGTCCTTGCCTGCTTGGGTACCCTCATTAAATGGAACAGACGCTGCTAAAAATAAGACAATTATCCGAACAACAAATAAACAGAGCGGAATTTCCACCTCACCCCCCCAACTTTCTCTAATGCTTTGACTGAACTGGACCCAACCACCCAATCAAGGCACGGCAAGGCAAAGGATCGATCAATATCCGTTCGAATTCCCGAGCAAACACACGACGACGACAATCAAGAGGAATAATCCGGGATCCCATTGTTTCCGCGCTCTCGTCTGCCCCTCGGGAGTCCATCGGGCTAGATCCTGGGTTCGGCAGCCCATTTGCCAAGAAATAAAAAAAGTGGATTTCGATTCCGAGACGTCTTACAGCATACCTGCACACACAAACCTGGAATAATCTAATTTTACCTTCAGATAGAAACTTAGATCTCTAGGATTTCGTTCTTTTTTCGATGCGTCTACCTATTTGTGTAGGTAAGTAAGGGTAGGTTGGTTTGCATTGTCTAAGCATAATGTATCACAATAGCACAATATCCTTTGGCATTTTGTCCTTCTGTCGAATTGCTCGGCTTTTGTCTATTTGTGCTTTCAATAATCATTACTCAGAATAATTCCCGAGCAATGCAACAATCCTTCAAATTGAAAGGATGACTCACATGTTTCGTAATCGAATCTTTATTGATTGCAATCCAAGAATTAATTCAAATTTACTTTAAACATCTCTGCATCAAGAATTTACAGATATTTACTTTTGATACTTAGCATACCACAAACCGGAACCGGATGTTTTGCCGAGTGGATAACCCTTAACAATTGGTTCTTGGAGCTGGTTGAAAATGGTATCAAGATCTGCGATCAAGAACGCCAATTGTTCGGAATGGAATGATTTTTATGCGCTCGAGAGTCATCGCCTGGCGGTTTTTGTCGGTCTTATTTGAAGCGCTGAATTGGGTTTCCGCTTAAGATGGAGAAGAATGGTAAAGAAAAAATCCGACATTTGTTCACCGAAAAAGGTAGAACCGTATGAGGACGCCCTTAAGGATGTCCCCTACCCTTGCACAAGAATGTGAATCGGACCAAACCGACTAACTATAAGAGGATCTTCTGGGGTTTTGCTTTCTATTCAGCAGGAAATCTGGGCATCTTCCAGCACAAAGTTTGGTGCAATGGTGGTTTTATTGTGAATCCCTTTTCTTTCTTCTATAAGGTAAGTAGGGATGCGAGTCAGCTTTATTTTTTTCGTTTTTTTTTCATTCAGCAATCTCTGTGGACCTCTTTCATAGGAAATAGTCATTGAGCAATTCTAACATTGAATTCGAACGTCGTGTGACAATAATAAGAATAAATCCAACGTCATCCTTCGGTGAAGGATATTTTCTTCGTACAAGATTTGAGGTAAAATTGATGATAGTTTGAGTAAAGGAATTTCGTCAAGTAGGTACCACACGATTTTTTTCAAGAGGACAGATGCACGTTCTATTGCCATCTGCAATCAGATGAGAAATTAGTCAAAAAATCTTCAAGCAACAAACAATGTTTTAATTTGATAATCCCTCCTGATTTCAAGTACTTTTTTTAATTTTTCGTTATAAAATTTTATATACAAGACAGACCTTCAGCATGTATCCGATTTCAACATCGATCTTTTCAACTTAGTTTTTTAATTTTTTGGATCGATTCTTTAGCATGAAAAACATTGATTAAATCGGTTTATTTTCGGTTCGATCTTTCGATCTCTTGGATTCCTTTTTCCGCTGAACCGAGATATATAGATCCAATCTAGATTACCGTTTTAATGTCAAACAGTGCTGTTGAGCATCTAGTCTAATCTTGCCAGATTTTTACCCAATTATTTAATACTGAACTAGAAAGTGGCTTGGTCTGGTCCGGTTGCGCGAATATCCTTGAAAAAAAAGCCCGGTTTTGCCCGGATTTATTCACTATATTTGCAAAACCATTCAAAAATTGAACTTTTCTTATGTTTCATTTTAACGCCCAAGAAACGAAATTTTAAGCCTAAAGTACGATTCAAAATATTTGGTGATTGGTTTCTATAAAAAAAATTTTTTTAATGAATTACTATTGAATAATATCTGGGATTTACACAAATTTGCTCAGATGTGTCCTCGGATTTCCAGGTTTTAAGACAAAATAGCCCGGCTGGAATTCTGGAAACCATAATCAATTCGATATTGAAGTTTGATTGACTTTTGAAGAGTTTTTGTATGCAGATTTCGATTCATCGTGAGAACCTAGATTGAAACATTAATAAAAGCTCTCCATTGTTAGCTCTGGAAAAGTTCGAACAATCAGAGATCGATCCTCCAGCTCCGATTTTTAGAACAATCCTAATGTAAAGCACTGGATTTTTTGCGCGTTTTTTGTCTGTATCGACTTTAGCTATCAGTAGCACCAAAATAAATTTTGAAATTGTGTCTTTAAGTCGAAATTGACTAGAAACTGGCGGAATTATTCGACTTTCAGATCGGATACATCCTGATGGTGCACCCTGTAAATAATGTTATAATTGAAAAAAAATTCTTTTATTATTGTCAGTAGAACAGTTTCAAATTTTGTTCATCTTTTTAACATTTTAAACAATTTTGACAACTTTTGTTAATATTTGTTTATTTATGCAAATTTTTGTGCATTTTTGTAAACTTTTGTTAAATTTTCAATTTTTGTAGAA
>NC_073692.1:347333516-347349516 GCF_029784155.1 Uranotaenia lowii | reverse complement strand
TCGTAGACGGTTTGCAAGAAAAGACATGTCCATCCGTACTCAAAATCACATAACCCTTAGAACGAAATGTTTTCCCAAAAACTCAGAGCCAAACATGAGCAGTTTAAAATTTATGTCATAATTCCATTAATTTCACGCCTTTGGTTGGCGTTGAATTTATCGAGATGTTGTGTGTTGCCATGTTCCAACCCCTTCGCTTCAACACCTTCCTTTGACAGCCTCCACACGGAAAAACATCCAGCAAGCGAGAGATAAAATGGATTCAATCAGCAGCATCCGACCGTTGCGATGCGATGTGATGCCGGAACCTGTCATCATCGGAGATACGATGAATTGCGTGAAGAGAGCCACCGAAATGAATGAGCGAGCATCCTTGTGACAATCGACGATAATGAATCTGGAACATGCAGCATAACTTTGCAAAACGTGGAAACGTGGTGTGTCGCCACGGCCAGGGTGAGACTGAGAGTGACTTGACGAACATTGTGCCCCGGTTGGCTTGTAATCGATTTATGCAAATTTCATAATATGTGCAACGCTCGGTGAAAGAACATGGTTTTTGGGAGTGTTAGGTTGAAATTGTCGAGTCTTTGCTGTGTTATGTACCGGACAATGAACAGTTTATAAGGTTCATAATTGGAGTCTGTGATTTAGATACTGAGAATTGTTTTGACTCGAATTGTGAAAAAAAGAAAAGGAATTTATATCGTAGCATAGTTTAGTATTCAAGTTAAATTTCGGACTAAACTTCACAGAAAAAATATAATGTATAAAAAGAAACGGCAGAAATTACCCAGGAATAATGTATTCTTGGCAATACGGGTAGCTATTGCCAATCTATTTTATTAGAAACTTCGCAGTTCAATGAGATTCAAGTGCATGATAATATCAGCTTGAGAGGAAAATGGGCTTCCAAGGATCACATAAATTTTATTGCTACTGATAATCATCATTCAGGGTACGCAGTTCTTCTATGCAGTATGATTATACTATAGATTCCCTCCAACAATACTATTTACCAACTGGACCCATTTCCTTCCAGCCAGAAAATTTGAAACCGAAATCACCGGATACGTCATCGTCAATCGATGCCAGGGACCAGTAGAAGTCGTTCTTCGTTCAAAAGATTGCTATCGCGCTGTCTCGAGAAATCTCAAATCCAATAAATCTACCATCATCATCATCCCTGTTTGTTTTACAGAAATGGAACAACGCATTTGAGCGCAAGTATCTCCTTCAGTACAGCATAACATGTGTTTCAATCAATCCTCTAACCTAACATCTATTCCATCCGGGGGCAGCACTATTAGGGAATAACTTGTAATACCGTACATAGACACGATATCAAGGGGCCGTGTCCAAACACTTACATGATGCTTTACCCATTTCAAGGGAGGCTGCGAATCCGACCTTGTTATCTTTCTCATAAAGCATCAGCGTTAGACCGACTCTGAAATGTAGTTTGAAATAAATTTTTGCATATTTATAAAAAAAGAATTACCCTTCCCTCTGGGTTGCAAAAAAGTGCAATTATTAGATAAGGGTCATATGGCCATCCCGGATCGAATAATGAAAGTGCACTATGTCAGCTAGATTTTAGCTGTTGAACCATAATCCTTGAGTGTGTCAATATGAGACTATTTGACGTTTGGCGGCTCGTAACTTTATTCGGGTGCATCCAAGTAAAAAACTCTTCGCAGAACCTTAACGTTTTATTGAAATCTTTTTTTTTTTTGCATCATTACTTTTTGATGGACGAATTCTGAAAGCCCAGAAAAAAAAACTCCATTTGACACTCCTCGCATAAATCCGCTGTAATTCTCTTATTTCTCAACCGATTTTTACTAAATTCACAGTTTCATTCATAGAACCTCGTAATGTAGCTCAAATATGTTTTTCAATCATTAGTCAGCTTCTAACATCAGTTTTACGTAATTCATAATCTAAGAGAAATTCCAAAAAACATGCTGCGAAAAAAAGACTATCAGCTATGGAATGCTTAAACAAATATCACTTTGTGTCCAAGAAAGCACTTTCTAACGTTGCTCGTCGCCTCAGTGGTGCAAGAACTTATGCAAGAATGCCTCTAAAAGACCGAGCAGGTCAGTTATTAACCGATCGAACAGAACAGCTCGAACGATGGACTGAGCACTTCGAACAACTCTTCCGAGCCACGAAAAGCGTTGGCCAACAGAACCCGCAGCTCAAAGCACCAACAGTAAGCCGCATGAATGGCGTAAACTCGGAAGCGCCTTCGCTGGCTGAAATAGAAGCGGCAATCAAAAACATGAAATCCAACAAAGCACCCGGGATCGATTGCATCCCTGCTGAAATGCTGGAAGCCGACCCTGCCCTGTCAGCACAAATGTTGCACCGTCTTTTCGCTGACATTTGGAATACTGCAACATTCCCGGCCGACATGCAGGGTATCCTCGTAAAGGTCCCGAAGAAAGGAGACCTAACAGAGTGCGGTAACTGGTGAGGCATAACGTTGATCTGTACAACCCTCAAAGTACTCTGCAAAGTGATCCTGAACAGGATCCAGGAGAAAATCGACGCTACACTCCGACGGCAACAACCTGGATTTCGATCCGGACGATCATGTGTGAACCACATCACAACACTACGAATCAGACTGAAACAAATCAACGAATTCCAGGACTCTCTTCTGCTGGTGTTCGTTGATTTCGAAAAAGCATTCGACCGACTTAACCATGAAAACATCTGGGCGGCTCTAAGGCGACGAGGGGTCCCAGAGAAACTAGTCCATCTCATCGAAGCACAATACGAGGCATTTTCGTGCAAGATCTTGCACTACGGTGTCTTGTAGGAATCAACTAACTGCTGGAGTGAGGGATGTATATTATCACCGCTACTTTTTACATTAGCGCTGTAATGCTTCACACAAATCTAGAAAATTTTCGTAGACGCTTGCGTTTTCGTTTGTTTTCTCTCACCTGCCGAAATTAGACAAAGTTAGGGAGGTCCAGCGTGTTTTCAGGATCTAATGCTTTTTGTTTGGAGTCTGGAGCAAGCTTGCGAATTTTGATTTTTTTTGCCCGAGTCGAGTTTTTCTTTGACTCCATCCTTATGCTGCCTGAGTTGGGTAGAGATTCCGCTCAAGCTAACCCGAACAGAGCTGAGTCAAATAAAATCACCACTCTTGGCTCTCTAGCTCAAGATCAACTCCCTACTCAACCGAGTGGTGAGTTGAGCAGACTCGCTAGGAGCTTGAGTCTAATGGGAAAAAAATCTGTAGAGTAAAAATAAAATCCACTCACAACTCACAGGTAGGCTGATTTTAAATCCTTGAGTCGGGAAGAGTCTCTTGGTTTTGACTCGCTTGAGTATTTTTTTTTGACTCGCTTGAGTATTTTTGTTTTGACTCCGATTCATTTCGGCTAGCTTGATTTTTTTTTAGGTTTTGACTCAAGGTTTTTCTAGCTTGCTGGAGTCGTTTGATTTTTACAGGCCTGAGTCGTTTTTTCTACTCGCTTGAGGCATATGGAGTTTGGAATCTGGCTCGACTCGTCGTTCGTGTGGAGTGCACTGGTAGAGATGATTGATTCATTTAGAAATTGTTTTGAAAAAATGACGGCATAAGCCAATTAAGTTTGTAATCATACCAGAAACAATACGTTAACGCAGTTATTTATTATAGTCCATTTTTAAATTTTCAAAACAACTTAACATTTTGAATGATCATTGCGTTTGAAATTTTAAAATTTTAACTCGAAATAAAGAATTCACTTTCAAAAATTTAAAATTTGATATTTTTAATACAAATATTATGATTGAAAATTAGAATTTTAAAATTCATAACTAAAAGTCAAAAATAAGCATTCAAAATGCAAAATTCACAATTCAAAATTCCATATTAAAAATTCCAACTTCAGCCATCAAATTTCCAAATTATAAATTCAAAATTCCAGAAAAAAAAATCAAAACGCAAAATTTAAAATGCCAAAATTAGAAATTCTAAATTCAAAATTAAACCTACAAAACGCATAATTTTAAATTACAGATTGAAAATTCAAAATTATAAAGCAACAAATATAATTCAAAAATTAAAATTACAAATTGAAAACACAACATTTGAAATTAATCATTAAAAATTAAAAGTTCTATTTTCAAAATTCAAAATTTAAAATGAAAAATCCTAAATTTAAAATTCAAAATCCTAATATAGAAATTCAAAATTCAAATTTAAGTACTTCAGTTCAAAACTTTTAAAATTCAATAATTTAAATTCAACATTCAAAATGTTATATTCAAAATTCAACATTCAACAACAATTTTATATTTAACATTCATAATTTTTTTTTTTTAATTGAAATTGAAATTGAAATCGATCCTTTGTGTTTAGTAATCTTAAATTACATCTTATGATCAAAATTTATTGATACAAAACCTTTTCACCACTGAAAATATTATAAATTATTGATTAAAGACAGTAAAAATACTTTTTTTCCACTTTAATTTTCAGTTTCGCCATATTCACGGTGAAATTTTTTTCGACCGTGATAAAATAAAAAAAAACTACTGTACTATAACATCATGAGCATTTCTAGATCATGAATAATATACAATAAATGTTCGAAAGTAATTCAAAATTTCAATTCCACAATTCATCATTCGAAATACGGAATTAATAACTCAGAATTTGTCATTGAATTGTAAATTTTAAATTTTCGATCCAGAATTTTACATTTGGAAATTTTAGTTGAGCATTACGAACTGAGAATTAAAAATTTGGAATTATAAACTCAAAATTTAAACTTTAAATATAAAATTTTGAATTGTTATATATTTTGTATATTGAATTGTGGAATTGGAAATTGGAATTTTGAATTGAATTTGAAATTGGCAATCTTGAATTTTAAATTTTTAAAATTGATTTTTAAATCAGATTTTGAATTTAAAATTCAAGATTTTTCATTTTAAACTATGAATTCCAAATTTTTTATATGGAATTTCGAATGTAGAATTTCAAATGTTGTGTTTTTGATTTATAATTATGATTTCTGAAATCTGCTATCTGAAATTTCTTATTTTGCATTCTGTAGGTTGAATTTTGAATTTCAAATTTCAAATTTTGAATTTTAATTTAGAATTCTGATGATTGAAGTTTGAATTTCGATTAAGGAATTGTGAATTTTGAGATGGAAAATCAATATAAAAAAAACCAACAAATTGGAACGTAGCTTTGGTGGTCCGGAAAAAGCATTGCATGCTACATGAGAAAGTAACAACTCAATAAAGTTCAGCAATCAATATTATCATTAATGCGACATTAACATTCGTAGAGTAAAAATCGACACCACGAGTACTTAAGTTTCCAAAATCACCATTAAACCTTCAGCTTGCTGACATCAGGTAGGGGAGAACTGTACAAAACGCACCAGCGAGGTAAGATGGCCCATGTCATTTTTTCTTAAAAATACACTAACCTATGGCTTCGAATGATGTTTTTCTTCATTTATATTGTAGAAAACAAGCTTTTTCATCAGGATTAACGAAATCAGCGTGAAAGCTATTATTTTTCATGGTTAACATTTTAGGTTTTATAGTAAACTGGCCTGGGCAAGGTGATGAAACTGCAGCGTATCGTTTTTCCACTCGCATACACTTTCGGAAGACTATAAATATTTTGTTTTATTTTACTGTTTTATTTTACTTTATGTAAATTTAAACTAAAAACAACCATATAAAAATTGGGCAGAATGCCCACAAGACCACGTGTTTTAGACTCAAATTTTGAATGCTTTTAACTTTCGAGAAACCCCAAATATCAAAACAAAATGCCATTAATTTTATTTGCTGACTCCCAAATTACGATATCAATGCATAATTAGGGGGAAGTGTTCCTAAATGCGCATATTGGGTAATATGCGCATACAGCCGATTGACGATATGGCTGCATATTCAACATATCTAATCAGTGTAGTTTGAGGGTAATAAGCTTTTAACACATGGCATGAAAAAATTAAATTGTTATATAAAGTCGAACAAATTTAAAAATTCGAACAAGAATTTTGTCAGTTTTGTTATAATATATTGAACTTTAATTATCGTGCGTACAGATTCTGTGAACAAAAATTTTAATAGTTTTTCTTTCTTATTCATCTGGAAATCGGAAATTCAACAAATTGAAGCTTTTGGCAAAGTTGTAAATGATAAGATATTGGAATAAGAGACAGGTTCTGAATGCCCATATTAAGGCCGGTAAAATGCCTATATCAGGGAAAATAGATTTATCTCATAAATTTTTTACTCTTTATCGTTTAAACATTGAATCTACGCTCAAATCATGATCTTACAGGGAAAAAAGAAGAACTTCATACTGATCCGATAAAAATACGATATGAACAAAATATTACCATGAAATATGGCCATATGGCATACCTAACTATGTTTATGCAAAGGAACTAGTGATAACTAAAATTTCGACAAAATTTCAGCTTTGACGTCTGCTTAACATCCGTTTCTACCATTTTCAATTCACTAATATCAAAATATTGGAAGCGTAAATGAAATATAGATAAAAGCATAAATATGCGCTTTCCTTAATATGCGCATATAGCCCGCCTCTCCCCTATAACAAATTTCGTCCTTGTTAGAGTTAAAAAGGTGCACCAATATTCGACACGGAAAAACTATCTGCCGCCATGTTTGCCGCGATATCAGTCAAGAAATTGAATTTTGTTGCCTACCTGAAGGCGTTTTTACTCTAAGGCTTACCACCCTTTCGGTATGGTGCGTTTAGTCCACTGGTTTTGTTGTTCTACCCCGCGGTTTGTTTTCTGGCTGTTTATGTTTTTTACAAAAATATCAAATCGTGTTTTTATCATATTTTTTTCATTTGATTATATGTAATTCTGATGCCGGCTGGTAAACGGTGGATAATGTGCAACACGAGACCCCATAGTGGTCATATCACCTCTTATTCACAACTCCTATCTCTACCTCCCCGCGGTGCCGGCTGGGGTGCGAGTAACCTAAGCGGAGATCGGGTACCCAACCCCGGTGGATGCTTTGGTCGCATGCAGACTGAGAAGGTGGCCGCACGCGTCTGTTCCCCAGGTCAAGGGCGGCGTGCAACAACAACCGAGCGTCTGTTCTCCAGGTCAGGGGCGGCTCAAACAGCGTCTGTCTTGCAGCAAGCGGCTGAATTTATGAAATGCGGCTCCCGCCAGCTAAGTCCAAGATGGCAGCCCCATCGCGGGATAGGGACTTTAGGCTAACAACCTACTGCTCCCGATTCATAACTTGTTACGGAATCCGAAAGAAATGACCGATCTGGAACTTTGGCGACGACTTTTAGCATGAAAACACGGACACGAATTGGAACTTGGAATGTTTTAACCCTTGCCCAACAAGGCAAACTGGAACAACTTGCTAGAGAGGCTAGCCGCCTCAAGCTTGAAATTCTGGGACTGAGTGAAGTCCGTTGGCCTAATACTGGAGAACACAAGACACAATCCGGGCAAGTCCTGCTTTACTCTGGCATACGAGGAGAACATGCTACTCGGGAACGAGGAGTTGGTTTCCTGTTAAGCCCGCAGGCCTACGCGGCCCTCATTAGATGGGAACCGATAAACGAAAGAATTATCGTAGCCAGATTTAGAACACGGGTTAGAAACCTTACAATGGTCCAGTGTTATGCGCCAACTGACGTTGCCGACTTGCAGGAGAAAGAGCAGTTTTACAGTCAACTGAACAGCGTGGTAGAGAGAATTCCGAAGGGTGACATTCAAATCCATTTGGGCGACTTCAACGCAAAGATTGGCTCCGACAATCAAGACCTTGAGCGCATCATGGGGCGCCATGGCCTAGGACAGATGAGCGAAAACGGAGAGCTGTTTGTAGAATTTTGTGGCAACAACAACGTGGTGATCGGTGGATCGCTCTTCCCCCATCGACCAGCACATAAGGTCACTTGGGTATCCCGAGATGGCCGAACAGAAAATCAAATTGACCACATCTGCATCAGCCGAAAATGGAGAAGGAGCCTTCTTGATGTCCGCAACAAACGAAGCGCAGACATTGCATCTGACCATCACCTCGTCCTTGGCGAGATACGACTGAGAGTTGCGCGTGTCCAACGGCGCGAGGAGAAAGTCGGGTGTCGATACGACGTCCGCCGGTTGGAGAATCCAGAGGTGAAAAGGGCATACGTTGAACAGCTAGAATCCCAAGCCTCGGAGCTGCTGACAGACGGAGCAGTCGAAGAACAGTGGTGTGGAATCAAGAATGCCTTTATGACGACGAGCCATGGTACTCTAGGTAATGTTTGTGGAAGAAGGAGTGAATGGATGTCGGATGAAACTTGGAGGATGGTCGATGATCGGAGAAAGGCGAAAGTCGGAATTGAGCAGGCATGTACCGGGTCAGCCAAAGCAGCCGCCCGCTTACGATATGCGGAGCTGGAAAAGGCAGTTAAACGAGCTTGTAGACGAGACAAGAGAGCCTGGACAAACTCCCTAGCCGAAGAGGGAGAAAGAGCCGCCGCCAATGGAGATATCCGATTACTATATGACATTTCTCGCCGCCTCAGTGGTGCAAGGACTAATGCAAGAATGCCGCTGAAAGACCGAGCAGGTCAGTTATTGACCGATCGAACAGATCAGCTCAAACGATGGACTGAGCACTTCGAACAACTCTTCCGAGTCACGAATAGCGATGGCCAACAGAACCCGCAGCTTGAAGCGCCAACAGTAAGTCGCATAAATGGCGTCAGCTCGGAAGCGCCTTCGCTGACTGAAATAGAAGCGGCAATCAAAAACATGAAATCCAACAAAGCACCTGGGATCGATTGCATCCCCGCTGAAATGCTGAAAGCCGACCCTGCCCTGTCAGCACAAATGTTGCACCGTCTTTTCGCTGACATCTGGGACACTGCAACATTCCCGGCCGACTGGATGCAGGGTATCCTCGTAAAGGTCCCGAAGAAAGGAGACCTGACAGAGTGCGGTAACTGGCGAGGCATAACGTTGATCTGTACAACCCTCAAAGTACTCTGCAAAGTGATCCTGAACAGGATCCAGGAGAAAATCGACGCTACACTCCGACGGCAACAAGCTGGATTCCGATCCGGACGATCATGTGTGGACCACATCACAACGCTACGAATCATACTGGAACAAATCAACGAATTCCAGGACTCTCTTCTGCTGGTGTTCGTTGATTTCGAAAAAGCATTCGACCGACTTAACCATGAAAACATCTGGGCGGCTCTAAGGCGACGAGGGGTCCCAGAGAAACTAGTCCATCTCATCGAAGCACAATACGAGGCATTTTCGTGCAAGGTTTTGCACGATGGTGTCTTGTCCGAACCAATCCCGGTAACTGCTGGAGTGAGACAAGGATGTATCTTATCACCGCTACTTTTCCTCATCGTAATGGATGAGATTCTGACTGGATCGATTGACTGTGCACCGAACCGAGGATTGCCGTGGAATCCTTTAACAATGGAGCAACTGAACGACCTTGACCTGGCAGACGATATTGTTTTGCTCGCCCAAACACAACAAGACATGCAGAGCAAACTCGACGACCTCACCGAAAGTTCCAAGGCAGCAGGTCTCAAAGTCAATGTCGGAAAGACCAAGTCGATGGAGATCAACACAGGAAATCCCTCCAGTTTCATGGTAGCTGGGCAACAAGTTGAGAAAGTGGAGTGCTTCCAGTATCTTGGTAGCCAGATAACGCCTGATGGTGGTACCAGAAAAGACATCGAAACCCGGATCAGAAAGGCCCGATTTGCGTTTGCGAGTCTCCGAAACATCTGGCGGTCACGCCAGATCTCTCTACGAACAAAAATCCGAATCTTCAACTCAAACGTCAAATCCGTATTGCTGTACGGGTGCGAAACTTGGTGCACATATGCGGTGACGACGCGAAAACTGTAAACCGCTGCCTGCGGAATATCATCCGTGCTTGGTGGCCTGGCAACTGGATCTCGAATGAGGAACTACATCGCCGGTGTCATCAAAGGGCGCTAGAAATCGAGATTCGGGAACGTAAGTGGAGATGGATCGGGCACACGCTGCGAAAAGATGAAAACGAGATTTGCAGAGAGGCGCTAGACTGGAATCCAGAAGGACATCGAAGAAGAGGCAGACCCGGAACCTGTTGGGGTCAAAGCCCAGCCGCTGAAATCCGAACTGTCGACGAGAATCTTGACTGGGACCAGGTGAAGACGCTGGCTCTGGATCGTCAACAGTGGAGGTCTTTTACCACGGCCCTATGCACCGGAGGATCGGAGCGGGATCATTAAGTAAGTAAGTAAGTAATTCTGATGCCTGAATTGTCGTAAACTTTCAATTTGGTTCTTAGATGATTGGTATCGCTGTAAATAGCGATTATGCTTAACTGGTGCGTCTTGTACAGTTTTCCCCTAACTTCTTCATTATTTAGTGCGACATTCGTTCCTACATGAATGCTTCATCCAATGCTTCAGATTAGGAAAAGGACCAGGCCAAAAGACGTGTGATTTTCAAACGCCAAAAGCCGTTCAATTGCACACGGAGATCAACAGCTTGAAGGTATAACATCATTATCCGACGTAAGATACGGAAACTTAGACTGATAAAAACCTCTTTAAAGGCACTGACAAATCGTCCTCGGTCAACTCGTTAGCTCCTCCCAGAAGATCGGAACGAGCCAGTTCAAATTATACACGGAGATCAACAGCTTGAAGGTATGACCCAACATCGTGTTCTATGATATCTAAGACTGATAAAGACTTCTTTAAAGGCACTCCTAATCGTCCGAGGCTGCTCGTTAGCTTTCCCAGAAGATCGGAACGAGCCATACACGGCACGAAGGAAATCAATTGCATTCTGCGTATCGCCCTTTAAATTGCATCCAGTTAAAAGGAAGGCTCTCGATAGAGGTAACATAGGGCCTTTCATACAGATGCTGAAACGGATGCACACAATCGTATTCTTGTGCACCGGTTAGATGACAGATTCTTCAGTCCCATGCCACAACCGCCAACCCAGTGAACGGCTAGACTCAGTATTGCATGCGCCGGATGGCAACGGACGTCGGTCGACCATTTGGTAAATTTTGAACGAGTTGGTGCGAATTGTTTCGGTGGAATCCTCGGCAAGTGTACGATCGCGCGGAAGGCTATTGGAATAGGTTCGAAACGAGAGGTTGTCTATCTATGAGAAGACGATGGATCGTCTTAGCAGTGATTGGGATCGGCGAAAGGGAAGCGCCGTTCAAGAGTGTGTGTGTTCCATCCAGGGCAGTGATTATCGCTAGTGAGAAGTAAGGGGAGTAGGCGTCACAACATCAACTGTCCGTGGTTCGAAGGGGTACGCGTTAACACAGCGGGGGACAGCTGACAACATCGTGCGGAGGCTGTGTGAGGATGCCAATACTTGGCGCGTGGTCTGCGATGGGTTCATCCGGATCATGACTGCCCTGCAGAGGAGTTGGAACCAGCACCAGTCCGCGACCGGTGTAGTGTGACTTCGTCGGGGAGCATCTGAGTAATGTGCGTCCGATCCTGGCAGTGAAGATAAGACTGTACCTTCTGCGTATGCCGAGCTGTTAGGTACGTCGCACGTCTGTGTGTAGGATACCTCCAACGTTACCGCCGCGAAGTATCCGAGTCGAACCTGCCCTCTGCGACGGAGGCTGCGGGGATAAGACATGACCTTCTCCGCAGTCGAACTCGTAGGGGGAGGAGTATTCACGTCGAGGAGTACTCTCGGGTAGAGTGGTCTCACGTCGCCGTCGGATGAGCCACTGAAGTCGTGTAGGATGACATCACAGTCGGGATTCATCTGAGTCGCAAGCGTTAAAGACCCGTACGTGTGCTGTGACAGGCGTGAGTCTAGGATAAGCTGCTATCGATTCGGCACACGGCGGACAAAAAGCCTAGGGTTGCCAGACAAAAGGGAGGAGGAAGACCGAACCACGATCGGAATAGAATGCCCTTTAGGCAAGGGGCATTCGGTGAGGGATGAATAATCCTTCGGGATGAAAATCCCGAGAAAAAAGAAATAAAAAGGGGAGCATTTGAGTAGAATCCTAGCAGTAAAGCATACAAAGATAAGCCTCTACCTTCTGCGTATGCCGAGCTGTTAGGTACGTTGCTACCGTTGTGTAGGATACCTCCACCGCCGCGGAGTATCTGAGTAGAACGCGCTCCCTACGAGGGAAGCTGCAGGGATAAGACTTGACCGTCTCCGTAGTCAAACTCGTAGGGGGAGTAACTTCACGTCGTCGACAAGTGAGTCACTTGAGTCGGTGTCGGTCTTCGCCGGGAATCTTCCGAGTAGTTTTTCGTTAAGTCCCGGACGTGTGCTGTGACAGGCGCGAGTCTAGGATAAGCTGCTCTCAATTCGGCACACGAACGGGCAAAGAGGAGAGGGCCTCGAGCCAAACCAAGCGGAGCCAAGATCTCGAGTCGTTAGAGGAGAGGTCATTGGTCTCTTCCAGTGGTCTCGAACAGAGGCGGAGCGTACGATAGTCGTGGAAATCAAGCGAGCTTCGAGTTGCGAGTAAAGACCGGACCTCGAGTCGTCAAAGGAGAGGTCCTTAGTCTTGAATCGTAGCAAGAGGCAGGGTATATATGCTGGAGTTCTGACTTGAAATTGAGCCGATGAGCCTTTAAGCGCGGACTTGGTCTCCCATATCGGGTACATCCTTCGATTCAGGTCCGGATGGGAATTATGACCAGAGGCCCCAGGTGGCGTAGGGGTACTTAGTATCATGAGTCGTTCAATTGCACCCATGGACCCAGAGTAGCATACTGGGGGAACTCGGTCGCTCGCCGTGCCTTAAAATGCAATCCGTAAAAAGGATTTACCACCTGGGTCATCAACTAATAAAAAAAACCTTGCTTCATTGAAAAACGATCTTGCGCTGTCTTGCGAATTTTCAGAAAGTATGTAACATTTTTATTTTACATATTTTTGTAAAGTATCTCAGCAAAAGAATCGGTTTGAATTTTAGTTTCTGGTAAAAATAAATTCAGTGCAGAGTTGAATTTCAGTCTTAGAAAATCTAAGAAATTTTAAATTGACAATAGGTGAAAAATACAGGTACTTTTGAAAATTCGTCAAAAGATCTGTGTTTCGCGTTTTGACAATCTAAAAATGCAAAAAAGAGCATGATTGCTTCAACATTTCAATCCTCTTTTCAAAATTTATCTAGTTTAACTTAAGTGTAGAGATGAGATGAGGAATATGCAGAAAATAAATCAAATTTAATAAAAAAAAAATAAATTAAATAATAGTTGTATTCGGCAACACTGAAGTACCGGTACCGGTACCGGTACCAGTACCAGTAATAATTAAAATAAACTTCTCTAGTAACGTTTGTAATTTTTGCAACACTAGGTAAAACAAATAAAACAAAGTCAGTCATTGATCTATTCTTGTGAGTGACTGGCGTGTCTGGGTGAATCACTGAATTGAAATTCATATGAATCGTTAAATGACGACAATTGTGTGGTTGTTACAATAAGGACGCAGCGCGGATTGTCAAGAATGCTGCTACTAAAAATTTGTTTTTGATTTGGCCTCCGGTAGAAAAACGGATTGGCACAGGGGTACAGATTTTAAAGACTACTGCTACGAACAAAATTGTTTCTGATTTTGCCACTGGAAGACGGAGTTTGCTAGGAAAGCGCAGATTATTATGGTAGCTTCTGCTAATTGTTTGCTTTAATTTGAATTTCCGGTGGATAAAAGACTGAATTGGCTTAGGAAGTGCAGGTTTTTAAGGCTGCTGCTGCTGTTTGTGTGTCTTGATTTGGCCTTCCGGTAGAAAAAGACGGAATGACATTGGAAGCGCAGATTTTTAAGGCTGCTGCTGATTGTTTGTTTTGGTTTGGCTTTCCGGTGGAAAAAACGGAATTGGCAAAAGAAGCGTAGATTTTTAAGGCTGCTGCCGCTGATTGTTTGTTATGATTTTTCTTTCCGGTGGAAAAAGACGGAATGGATTTGAAAGTGCAGATTTTCAGGCAGCTTCTGTTGATTGTTTACTTTGTCATGATTGTACGATTCTTATTGTTGTTTATTGTTTGTTTATTGTTTATTTCTTAATCCATCGGACCAGAGGTCTAAATGGATGTGATGGGAAAAGCACAAGGCACAAAAACCCATCAGTGGAGATAGCATAGACGATACAATAATTAACAGAATGTAAAAACTAACACTACTGATTTACAAAATAAAAGCAATACTAAGATCTAAGAATACAAAACAAAAATTCACTTAGCATTGTAGCTCGTAAGCGGTTCACAAACATATCACTCGTTAAATTAAAATCGAATTCACTACATACATTGTTGAATATTGCACACATGGAACGAATAGGCTCATTCTGACCGTGAAGTGTTCGATGAAATCCTAGCCGGAGAAATTCTCGCGTTCTCAGTTGTCTAGGCACCACGTTGAAGTCGACTCTCGCAAGAATGTTTGGCGCATCGATGTCACCGAGCAGCAATTTTCCAACAAATGAATCTCAATCCCACTTTTCTACTTTTTTTTTGGCAGGACCTTTACTCCGACCAAAAACCAAAACCAGCAGCCTATTATTCTGAAAATATTTTGTTAAAACTAAGTTCTATTAAAATCATAATTTGCATTTCCCACACTGTCTTAAATCTTACCCATGAAGTTGTCATTTTGAAACAATACAAATTTTGGTCGGTCTAGTGGAGTTTAAGTGGCTGTGGCAGCCAAAATTTTCACTGTATCTCCGAAAAAGAAGGGTGAAAAGTGAAAAGTAACCGCCGCTCATCCATGAGGGTGCAGTATATTCTTTTGATGTGAGGACGGGATGACTCTAAAACCAATATAACATCGTGCAATTTGAACTTACCCACTTGAAGCCGGGGCATGATGTTTTTAGATGAAGTATTCAGTAGTTAACTACATTTTCGTTTACAAACAACCTTTTTTTTTTTAATCAAATTGAAAAAAAAAAAACAAATTTATTTCACCTACTGTCAAGTACAACTTTTTATTTGAAACTATCAAATTTGATATCATTTTATATTAAGGCTGCTGGAATTTTTCAGCGCGTATCTAGGCCGGAATAACTCGGGCAATTTCATCTAAAAACTTGGCAAAATCTAGGCATTTGATTTTTAAATTGTCGCCCAAATTATTCAACAAAAAAAATAATGATTATTTTTATAAAACTTGCTCCAAAAATTTAGTTAAGGACGCATAAATAAAAATGTATAACAACTCATTTTTTTTTGTTTTATTTAGAAATAAATTGAATAAATCCGAACCTCTTTCAATAAAATCCGGGCAATAGTGCTATTCCCAAATTTTATTTTAAACAACCGGGCAAACTCGTATAAAACCGGGAAACCTTATTTTGTCTGCTTTGTGTAACTTTGCTTGGTTATCATGCATTTTTGTTGAGTGATAGATTTTGTTTCTGCTTATTTTCATAATACATTCTGTATTTCTGCAAAAAAAAAGGATATGGGAATTTCCTCTAAATTGCTCCATATGTCACAAGGAATTTTACTGGTTTAGATTATGCAAGGCCTCTTCTGAAGCGAATCAAAACAGGAATGTCTGGTAATTGAGTTTTGGACTTTCGGCAAAAAAAAAACGTGGGGGAGAAGCTCTATTTTTCAATGAGTATGCTTTGCTGCTCTTGAAATTGACAAACAATGGAGGGTGACAAGTGGCTTTTAGAACGATGTCCATGACAACATATCGAACGGAATATTTTCAACCATGTTTAAAATGAGCAGAGGTGTAGCCATGTTTTTTTTTAAATTGAATATCCATTTAAATTTTTATAGGGAACATATCTCTCTCAGTTTATGTCACTTATAAAATTTTTTTTTAACTGCTTTACAATTTTGATCGTGCCTTGAAAGCACCTCTGCCGCTTCAATAAATTTCTATGTGCAACATCATTGTCTCTCCCCCACTATTTGTATGTTATGTTAGATATGCTACATATTTTTCGCCTCGGGCTACCCATGTCCGAAACCAAAATATTC